>NC_034413.1:64888562-64933746 GCF_002078875.1 Numida meleagris | reverse complement strand
GAAGGGTGGGAGGAGAGAGCCTAGAAACTAGATGATCTTTGAGGTCCTTTCCAGCCCAAGTCATTCTGTGATTCTGTGATAATTTGTAATCAAATATCATTTGGTATGCCAAGGAGAACACTGACTAACTGGCTATATTACTCAGTTTAATACAGTATTATTTAATACAGTGCCATCCACTCACCATAGCACTTTTCCCACTACATTTTCACATGACTTCACATCCTTCAAAACAGTTTAATTTGAAAACACTTGTCTAAACTTGTCTTTAGACTAAACATTCTTTTTATTCATAGACCTTGAAATTTCCATGCAAAATTTAGCTTTAACTTACAGAAATTTTACAGTTATTTCACGCACCTTCAAATGCCTGTAACTTCTCCAGGGGAACTCGACCATTGTTTGGCAGCAAGTCAACTTGTTCCACAGCAGGATTTAGAACAGGAAATAAAAGTCATAGGCAAAAAATTGCAGGGGGAATTCAGATTAAGGATATCCTGTACACTCAGGCCTAGCTAGGGCACAGATTAATGTAGTTACCCTTCAACTTCAGGAGAAAGATAAAGTTTGCGTTTTTTTTTTTTAATTTTTTATTTGTTTCACCTAACATCAATCATCTGTACAAGATAACAGGACACTGATAATTGTTAAATAGTGGATAGAGGGTTTTTAAAGCTTATACAAATAATTCACCAGCAGGTCAAGAGAGGTGCTCCTTTCCCTATACTCAGCATTGGTAAAGCCACACCTGGAGTGCTTCCCAGTACAACAGAGAACTGGAGCTCCTGGTGAGATTTCAGCAGAATGCCAGCAAGTGATCAGCAGACAGGAGCATCTCTCCCATGAGGAGAGGCTGAGAGAGCCGGGACTGTTCACCCTAAAGAAGAGGAGGCTCAGGGGGACTTTATCAGGGTGTACAAATAACCGAGGGAGGTTGCAAAGAGCACAGAGACTGCTATTTTCAGAGATGTCCGGGGCCAGGCTAAGAGGCAATGTGCACAAACTGGAACACAAGAGGTTTTATCTGAGCATCAGAAAGCCCTTCTGTGCTGTGTGGGTGACAGAGCACTAATGTGGGTAGCCCAAAGAGGTTGTGCAGTCTTCTCCTTGGAGATCTTCAAAAGCCACCCAGATGCGGGCCTGGGCACCTGGCTCTGGGTGCTGGGGCAGAGGTTGAAGCAGATGGACCCATGGGTCCCTGCCAATCTCAAACATTCTGCAGATCTGTGAATGCCTTAAAGGACCTCTACTTGTTTGGAAGGCTTCAACCCAAATATTTATCTAGATTCACTTTATTTAGCTTGCATTGCTCCATAAAATTACAATACCAGTGTAGTTCAAAGTGCAGTCACACATCAGTAGAAGTTACTGGAGAACTGAAGAATAGGGGCTCCTTGTTAAATTTAATCAACAAAGCAATGTAATTGTTAGCTATGCTACAGATGATACTCTCAGCCTTACTGGCAAGGACCTTTTTATAAACTCCAACATTCTTTTTTTTTTCCCAGAGGAAAAGTAGTAACAGAAATCAGAAGACACATAGTACAATATTTTCATAATATGCACCAAAGAGAAATGAGTATGAAAACTACAGAAAATGGTGCAAATATAATCTGCTGCAACCTAACCATCATTATTTTCTCATCCTACAAAAAAACCTGATTTTTGATAGCAGAATATTAAGGCAACTATAAAAGAAAACAAATCTAGATGACTGATTTTCTACTAATTTTCCAGATAATCTAAAAGCACACAGGTAAGTAGGAAAGAAAGTGAGCTTCAAAATACCTAAAAAGTAAGACGTATGATGTGAATCTAACAGATTAAAAAGAAATCTCACCTCAGGTAATATTAGATTATATTTTTATTTTCATATTATTTTCTAGTAATACGCTTCATTCACTTTTACATGCTTTACTTCATACATACACACACACAAACTGAAGAGCCACGTTGTATGAAATGGATGACAGGAAGTACTACAAACTGCCAGACAAAGCTCTGAAATTCATGAAAAGAATATTCTCTACTCTGAGGTAAATATGATATACTTAAGCTTAAGTTTAACCTTCGACCACATACATAATCTTAAATGTTAGGGAAATTGACTGGACATAAATGTGGAATGGAAAAGAGAAAAAGATAAACAGAGCAGGTCTCCACTTCATCAGCAAAGCAAGTTATTCTTCCACAAGGAATTTCTTACAACTCTAACATGCCAACTGAGAAGTCTCCTAAGGTCCTCCATAACAGCAAAACCACACATTTTTTAAAATCAAGTGCTAACGTGTAACTTGAGGCATAACATATATGGCTACTAAACAGATGTAGGAAAAAAGAAAAGCAGATAACTTCATTTCCAAGTGACTGAAAATTTAAATTTTGTCCCATTTCATAACTTACAAGCAAAAGATGTTCTTCTCCATCTGTGCAGAAAACCTGCAGTATGAAGTACTGTCAATTGAGCAGCGTTATGAAGTACAATGTTTGGACATCTTAGAAAAACCCTTGATCAGATTATCATGTAATCTAGAACACACACTTACCGTATGCTGTCACTGTTCCAACATAAGGTCCATCAACCACATTTTTATTTTCTTCAGCTAATGCTTTGATGTATCTTTTGCTGAGATCCAAAATTTGTTCACGCAGGACTGAACTGCTTTCGTGTTGTGTTTGCTGCTGAATAGTAAAATGCAGAAGCATCATTCCCCAAATAAAACCAAAAGTCACCAGAAAAAAGCCAAGTTTCTGAGAGGACAGCTTCCATGGAGAGAATGCCATGATTCCCAACAGCTTCTCACAGTTAGTACAAAGGTTCCTAAAGCACGAAGCCAAAGAGCGAGTTCATGGTCCAGGTATATGCAGATCACAGAGCAGGACTCAGTCTTATTCCGACTCGTTAGTCAACATATATCTGTATTTCAGTTCCATCCTGTTGCAAGAGAAAGAAAAGTAGCAAAGTTAACACAAAATATTAGAAATTTTCATGAGCTATACTAAGTCTTTACCATAACTAGTACTAAATAGATGGAGACAATATGCTTTTTTTTTTTGCAAGTGTTTGATTTGTATGCATCAATATCACGCTGTTTTAGTCAGAGCGCAAACAAACTAAGAAAAGCACTGGAAAAAGAACAAAGAAAGAGCGATGTGCCTGAGCAGATGTAGAACACCTCTTAGTATCTGGATCAAGTTCAATGCTTGAAGCTGTTTCTAACGTGAATTTCAAGACAAGGTTGCTTCAACGTATTTTTATTTTTCCTCTGTGTGCACACAAAACTTTGTGATGTTGCCAAAGCAGCAATTTAAGACGATTCTTAACGTAATTCAGTTCTCAGAAAACAAGTAATTTTAGCTGGCAATGACACTGTTAGGAGATCCTGGCAAGAGCTATGGCATATGGCTAGATAGATGATCAGGAAATCAGACTCCCTCAGGGGTAAAAAGTGAGAAGAAAAAAAAAAAGTCTACATTATTTAAACCAATACACTCTCCTGGCTTGCACTGCAAGTAGTCAGAAGGCTGGAATAATCTCTTCTTGCTCCTGTGCGGCCTCTGCCATGCATCGTTACTCCTTATTCATAAAACGAAATCCAACGAGTCTGTGCTTTACGGCTAAATTCGAAACACATACTTCTGAATGCTACAACACATCTTTTGTATCTAAAATTAATATTCTCAGTGCTTTTCCCACACTAAGGAAAAAGAGTTGGCTAACTGCCTTCAAGAGAAACAGTAGGACCATCTTTTCACTGTAAACTCGAAGATAAAAACTGGCATAAAGTATCCTAAGGCAAGAAAAGCTCTGTGATGAGGGCTGGAGGCAGGGTATTCAGCATAAAACCGTACAATAGAAGAAAGGTAATTAAAGGTAATTAAGTGTAACCTATCGTGTTAAAACACAGATTTGGTAAAATGTGATCCTTTTAACTTCAAAATGCTCCCAGACGGGATTAGAAAATATAATGCTCCCTTCCATTCTGTACGTGCACAGATAATGCAGATGTTACTTTGTTGTAATAGGATAAATACACAGATGCCTCCTGGCAGTGCCCTGTTAAAATTCCCTTTAGATCTTCCCCTTTCAGTTCGACCAATATTTCTGCAGAAGGACAAATGCCTTTGGACTACTCAACTTCCAACACAACTTGCAGCCGCATGTAGCATTACTGCTTACTACTGATTGCAAAAACAAGTGCATTACACAGAAAACTAAAAGCAGAACAGAAAGTAACTGTACCATGCATCTATGCTGCTAAAAGAACAATCTGCAGCCATCTGTTGCTTAACGAAGAATGGCACAGAAAAACTGAGACGTCACTGAAAAAGATTACAAAAGATTAAAACTGCTTTCCATAAACTTAAGTCAATTTTCCAAGAAAAGACAAACCTTACTTGTTTCAGTTCACTTCACTATAGTCTATGGACACTCTTGGGCTGACTACAAAGTCGAATATTATCATTTCACTAAAAACTGAATGCTTTACTATTTTTCTTGCAACATCTGATGTGAACAAAAAGTACAGAAAAGTGGATAGTTAAAACAACATTGCAATTTTAAAAAGAAATCTGAAATATCCAATATAATTCCCTCCATGACTTGGTTTCATGAAAGAACTGACAGCGTACTCTATAGCAGTAGGACCTGTAGTTATAACAGTCAATATTTTTTATCCAACTATCACTTTTACATGAAGATGAAGACACTGAACGAGAAAGTGAACCTACCAGCGGACATGTGCTAACAAGTTTTTTGTAACTAGTTTAGGAAAAAAGCACAGTTAACACTAAAACCAGAAATCAAAAAAATGCAAGTATTACTTTTTTATTCAGTGCATGCCTAACTTTATAAGCATTACCTACATAAATAAAGATGTTAACTTTTCTATTCTGTTCATCAACAAACAGAAAAAGAATCTTAAATACATTCAAAAAAATCTGAGAAGGTAGTCGGGAAATACTGAAGTTCTTCCATGCAAAAGAACTAAGATACTCTGGCAGAGGGAAGAATGGCCCCCACTGCTTTGAGTCATAAAAGAAAAAAGACATCAGCTCATACAACTCATGAACTTTGAGCACTGCTGGTGGGCAAGGAGGTTTTCAAAGCACACAAGACACAAGTGGGATTCAGGTTGCTTCTGGAGCCAGATTGCATGCCTGTCCTGGCTTTGCTGCATAGGTAAGCCCAGCTTTGATAGATGTCAACGATCACAACACAACTATTTCATGCTCAAGGACTGCCACATACCTATAATGACTCACTATTTAATATTTAAATGAACAATGGTCTGAAAACATCAAGGGATACATAGAGTGCACGAAGATAAGAGCACAGGTATGCCTCTGTGATATTTCTGCCTCAGCAGGAAATTAACGACTGAAGTGAGCCACAGCTGACAAAGACACATTGGCATACCATAGTTCCTTATGGACTTTGACAGTGCCTGCTGACAAGTTACCTATCTGCCCATATCAAGTAAGCCACTCCCAAACTCAAGGTGATCGTGCTTTCCCTATTCTTCCCCTTCCCTTCTAAGTCTTCTCAAAGGAGCTGATGCTGTTAACTCTTCAGGCCTTTTCCTAGTCTGCTCTCCAAACTGCACAATGGTAGTCAACATCTGCAGAGGATCTGGAAACATATAAATATGTGCCTGTAAATTATAACAGACTTCTTTTTTCTTTTTAAAGCTTTGGAAAGAGGCAGTCTCACTCTAAGATAACTCTTGAAGCAATTCCAGCACCTCTCTAGATATGTCCTAGTTGTTAACTTTTATGTGAAAATGTTAGGAAGATGATTCATCCTCATTTTCTGACAACACCTAATGTACCAAAACTAAAAGTCAAGTGAGAAAAACAAGGTGAAAATGAAAAAGATATACAAGGCAAAAAATCCCACGCTTTAATAAAAGAACAGTTTTGTTTTGTTCTTCCTTAAATTCAACTCCAACCAGTCAAAATCTCATCATAACCAAATCAGCACACTTCTTTTTTTTTTACTTGTTTCAGAGATATACTTGTTTTTTCTCTTTTAAACAGATGAGTTCCACCCATTGCAATAAACATAACTCAAAACAGAACTGCCACTGTCCTTAACAGACACAGTTAGCACACTTCTTTGGAATAAAGGACTAACCTTATACCCATTCTACATAGGTATAAGAATTTTAATAATCTTCGTATTTTTAGTATTTCAAACAGTTTCATTAAAGCACTTATTTTTTCTGTTCTATATTTAATAAGACACTGTTCAACAGCCGGACAATTCATTTGTTAGAGAGGATAATATTACCATTCCTACATCATCATAACCAAAACCTCCTCCTACTATTTACGATAATATCAAGAAACTAATACCAAAGTGATCCTGTACATCAGGGATGCAAATCACATTCCTCGGCATTTTAAGCCTTCGTGTTGCTGGTGAGCTTGTTTTGTTTGTTTTAATGCTTAAAATACAGTGCAAACTGTTCACGTGAATGTTAACAGATTTTGATGTTCATCTACAGAACATCTAGAAGAGATTAACTAAAGTCTCTGTAGTATGTACCTACAGAAAGATTAAAGCTCTCTCTTCAGTCTACAACTATGCAAGGAATGAAGTCAGGGTAAGCCTGGAAGAGCACTATCCTCAGCTAGGATTCAAGGGGAAATTCCACACTGTTCATCAACATCTCCACAGCTATAAAACCTTAATTGTTCATAGCCAAAAATGAAGCATAAAAGTAGCAGCAGATAAACAGTATTTATTATTAATTTGTTATGAGCTCAAACATGAGCGTACTGATATAGCATGACTAGTAAACAATGTATAAGCATCTCTGTACCAAGTGAAAATAGCATTGCTGCTGCGAGGAACAGGCCTTCCACCAACTGTGAGGCTGAAATGGCCGCCTCAGAGTCACCCCTTGGCAGCACCACAGGGCCCAGGGCTAGGACATGCCCAGAAATACAAAGTTCTCACCACCATAGGATGCAGCTACCAGTGCTCAACGCACAGCGTCAGCTCTGCGGTGCTGTGTGCTCACCATTTACTTAGAGATTGTTACACATTAAGAGCTTTGAATATGTAGTGACAGTGATGAGGAATGAGTAAGAGCTAAATATTAGCAATATGCATTGTTAACAAGTGTCAGTCTAGTGAAGTTCTGTCTTCAGCTTTTTAAATCTGTAGAGAGCTAGTTTACCAGTCTTCTTAACCTTCACTCACAGCAATCTCTTACTCTCCTTATTTCTAATTCTCTTCTTACACATATGCATGCACAAACACATACTCAGCTGCAACAGCGTGCCACCACGCCTAACTGACAAATTTCATTACTGCATCACAGCCAACTCCAAGAGGTTCTCTTCGAAAACCCACACATTAGGATCCTAATGCAAACATTGATCTGTTTTCCAGACTGTTTGCTGAAGAGGCTGTGCTGCACTTCTGCTTGCAACCATCTGATACTGTAGAACAACTCCTAACAGGCTAACAGAGGACAAACATCAAGATGTGAGCTTCCTCTACTCTTACAAAAGATGCATTAACCTAGAAGTTAATGATAATTCAAGCGTCAATCCAGTGGCCTGCCAACATACCAGAGCCACAGCCAGAAAATGGTGGTGTGTAAAAAGACTTGCCACATCCCCACACTCCTCTGCTAAGGCATGCCAGGAGCCAAGCCTCGTGCAGAAGCAGATGTAATACATCTTAAAAAGACAGGCAACCCTCTAAAACCTTTCTAGGAGAACTGAGTCCAACAGGGATTGCTAGGTTTTAATAGTTTAAAACAGACATGCTCCAACATACACACACACTAAAATTCCAGGCTAATGTTAACCCGTCTCCTCCTGCAGCTCCATTGTCTAAACAGATGTGCACTATACCCCAACTGAATGCAAATTAATGGATTTCCTGGTACTGCAGCTTTCTGTTCCTGAGGGAGCGTTCCAACAGATGTCCAAGCCGCGCTGGCCAGTCTGTGTTCTCAGCCAGCGCAGTCCTTAGCAAAGACTGCCCACTCCTCCCTGCTTTACTTAGTGCAAGATGATGAGTTTCTTCACTGTTGTTGGAAGCTGAACCTGCCCTTCCTTCTTTCAAGATATAGCATTAATAACGTGATATACTACTACTTACTACACTTAACAGTCATGTGCTGTGTTCATAAAAGATAAGAAAAAAATCACGACAGAAGAAAAAACAAGCCAGGTTTCTGATAAGAATGCTTACATTTGAACACAGCTTCTGATTTGATCTTACCACATACATTTTGACACCAGTACTGACATGCCAGCAAAACAAACTCAGGAAATACCCTCTGGTAGCACAAAACCATACACATATCTAATCAAAACTCAATGCCCTTAATTGGTACACTGAAGGTTCAGAAACAGCTTCACTGCCACTTTAGTCACTGATCATCTCAAACGCAAAAAGCACGGGGCAGACAGCAAACACAGCTCCTTCCACACCTGGTTACTCTGAAGTGAGGAAGTATGTAGTCAGATTAGAGTTAGTCCCCTGATTTCAACAGCTAATCAGAATTTATTTCAATTGTTAGTTCAATTGTATAATCATCACAAGTGTATAATGGCTCATAGGTATTAAGCCATCTCAAAACATTTTCATTAGTCTCAATATAAGCTCTCACTACTTGGTCATGCTCAGTCCTGTAACACATTCCCTATGCACCTCAAAGACAGTTTCCAACCCCAGCAACGGAGGAAGCAGAGGTAGTAAAAAAAAATTAAAAAAATCATGCAGCTGTAGCAGCCTGATCTAGTATCAAAAGCATCAAAACATTTGTGCAAACGTACATTCTAAAACGGACATTCCTTAGTATATAAAATACTGCATGAAAACATCTCCTCATCTGAACTACGGAGCCTTGATTCTGTTCTTCCTTCTACTGCTTAAGTTTATTTTCAGCAATATTGCTGCCAACGAGTTCTTTTCCTTTAGCTGACAGATGTCACTGCTTCTTTTCTCTCAGCCCCCCCACCTTCAGCTGAAATGGTAACATGTACTGTTCTGAAGTGGCAATTTGGGATGCAATACCATGAAGCGAGAAAAGCAGAACAACTCCGGGTCACAACAGTGAAAGCAGACCAGATGGACTGAGGGAGAGTAAAAGCGTAAATACTGGGTTTGTTTTTTTTAGGTTGGGGGGACATGTTTGCTTTTGTGTGTGCGTGTAGTAGAAATTGGCAGGAGGTGGTGGGATGAAAGTCGAAAGAGAGAAAAGAAGCCTTTGAAAAGATGCCATAAAAAAAGTAAATTTTCATCTTGAGCAAGCAGCTCGCCTTCACTTTCAAAAATAAATTTATCCACATAGAAACAGTTTGGGTAGCAACTCAAACATTTCCCCACGCGGGTCTGTGATTTTACAGTGCACGCCAAAATGTTTCCAATTTTCTACCAAGCACGTTATTTTCTGCAGTTTAGCCCTACAGAAGTTAAATTGCATTTTTTTTTCCCATTTTGTTTGCTTACCCTGATATTTCAGGGAGGGAAGAGGAAAAAAAAAAATAAACAGTTACGCAAAGTGATTATGGTGGCAAACCTCCCTGCAAACACCTTGTAAGCCAGAACCAAGATACAAGGAAAGGATGCACAACATTATACCCAGGATGCAAGAAAAGTCTGCTTTCCCCCCCCCCAAAGTGTACAAGAGGATCACTCTACAGCCATCAAGCAGTGCCACAAACATTATTCTTTACTGTTCCACGCTGAGCTCTCACTGCTAAATACCATTCTGCTTAAACAATTGCTTAAACAATTTAACATAAAACGTTTGGAAAAAAGTTGCATCTCCAACCTTCATATCATGCTTAACTCAACATTTTACTGGACTTTCTATAAAAAACTCATAAAAAAAGTTTTAATAGATGAGAGAACACTATGTTTCAAGTGAAGATGCATATCAATTAGACAATTTTGGAGCAAGAACAGAGTGGACAACTGTGCAGAAGGAGAGAACCTACATCAAAATACATCTGACAAGAAGACAATGAAAAAATACTACTCAGGGAGTAGACCTAGAGCTCAAGAATTCACTAACATTGATATCAAAGAAGCTCACAACTGAAGATTTTATATGAAGAAAAAATAGGACAAGGAATTTTGTATGATCCCATTGTTTTTAACTCATATGGATTAGAAGAAAAAAAGACAAAAGGGAGAAGAAAATCTATAAGGAAAAATTCTTATGAGGTTCTTATGATTCAGATAATCCTTATGGATTAAAACCACACCAGACAATGCATTTAAGGCCATAACCACAAACTATCCTCATCTTTTAATAACAGTGTTTAGAGATTAAAAAACTGGACTAATTTTAGGATTAAGAATAGGAAGACTTCCTCCAGCTTTAGAAAAACAGAAATATTCCAGACTTTGAACAAATGAAAGAAACTGAAACTTTTACAGCTATTTACAGGCAAATTGCAGGGTAAATTATTAACATTTCCTGTCATTGCTTTAAAAGAAGATTCCCCAAGTTGCATTTTTGCACTGAAAAAGGATGTTTCGGCATGTCAGCACGATGATCAAGAGATTAGGAAGGTTATTTTTCATTATATTTTACAAGAAACTTAGGAAATAGACTGAAAGCCCCCGTCATTCTAGAAGAGATTCCCAAAAGCAGCAAAAGAAGCCTTCAAGAGTCCCTTGTGCAAACAAACCTTAACATACTTCATTCATTTAGATAAATTAAAAAACAGACATCATGGATAAATAGTTTTCTAATGGGGACACAAGTACATACCTTTTTCTTCTCATATCCTCACGTCTACCCAAACATGACATCCAACTCAAAGCCTAATATATGACATCGTCTTATGTCACTCTCAATTTTACATTTGGCATTTGACCACTGAAAGGTGTAGCTCTGGCACTTGCTAAGAAGCACGGTCTCATACTTTTTAGATCAACTTCTTTCCAGTTATGCATAAAAAGCTTTTTGTTGTTATACAGCAATCCTGCGCATGCAACTTGGTTTCAGGGAATTCTCAAAAAAGAGTGTGTCCTAAGGACACACTCTACTATTGTAACAAGAGTTAAGGAAAACTGCTTTGAACTTACTCAGAAAATATTTTTAATGAAAAAATAGAATTAACTTCAGCTTACAATTCAAGCAATCAAATTACTTAGCACTCTGTGAATAAGTTTATTACATAAAAATTGAATCTGTTAGCTCATTTCATGCATCCAGCAGATTCTTCAGACTCACTCATTGCTGTTAACCACAACTCAGCCTGTTACATCACATCTTGCAGTCTGTCCAAGAGAAAAACAAGCAGCTCTCAGCAGCAGCCCTGTCCAGTTCACAGAGGAAAGTCAAAAAGTGCTTTGTATTCAACAAGAAAGCTCTCATCAATGTGGATGCCCAACTACCATCTCTTGTCAACTTGATCATCAGTGCACTAAATGTAGTCTTTGGCAATCGTGTTAGACCTCGCACAGACAGCTGAAAATACAGTACAAGATGAAAGGAAAGATTCAAACATGTTCGTGCTCAAAATGCTCATTATATCTTACAGGAAAAGGTTCTGAAGAATAAAAGACACTTTAATTTTTAAGTACACCTGTGTAAGAAAATTAACTTACTTGAAATTCTTAGACTTTGCTGGGAATGGTAGATAATTAAACCAAAAAAGAAATTCTCAATAAATTGGGTTTCAATAAATTGCAGCTACAGGATTCTACATCCAAATTTTCCATAAAAGTCGCAACAACAGAAGACAGAGAGCTGACTCAAAATAGAAGTAGAAAGAAAGATATAAGAAAACTGTAAGTATACATTATTAAGTAAGCATATACCATATATCATAGGGAGGAAAACCCAAAGTATCTAAGCTGAACATTAAATAAAGTCTTAAGAAATATTTATTTCTTGTTGCTTTAGAACATGTTGAACCTGGGTCAAAGTATAACATTTCTTGCTACAGATTTGTTCTTGGCAAGCTTCTTGAATACATTCCAATTTACATGGCTGGACAAATGGTTGAAAATACAAGCTGCACCTCCAAAGCAGAGTATTTAATGGAATTAAGATTTCAACAGTACTCATTTGGAAACAAGAGTGCTACTGATTGTTCCATTGCTCTACTTTCTGTATTTCAGATATTTTCTTTATTATCAGAAAGGGTGAGATTGTAATTTGTTTGACATCTAATTTGAATGAAAGACAGCAAAGCATTTGAACATACATCTTGTACCTCCTGTATATATCTTGTTTATAAACATTGGTATTTACCAACCATTGATACCGTTAGATAAGCACTTCCACTGAAATGAAAGTTGCTACTTACAAAGAGAAATAAGAAACAACAGCACTGCAAAAAAAAATTGGGTTTACATCTAAAGGCAATCAATCCCATCCTAGCTGATGAGTTACTACAGTGTTACTGAGTCAGCAGCAGCACCAGAGCTACAGAGCTGGTATTTTTGTTAAACTGTAACAACCTCATGCCACTAGAACAGCATTCCCACTACCAAAATGCTTAGAGGGAGCTCTCTGCACACTCAAAAAGCCCAATTAGAAACCTGCTCTAAAGGTCTGTCTTGTGTGACTGCAACAGTAGGACTTGAAAGCAATGCTGGTCCTGTGGTTTTGGAGGACAAAACACCTGAGGGGAATCGAGTCACTGGGTAAATGCTAAATGGAGCATCAGACAAAATCTTCACTACATATGCAGTTCTCATCTGTCCAGCCAGTTATGGATAGTAATGACACAGTCCTTTAAAACAGAAGGATTTATCCCTGCAGACAATTCTCACAATCTGCTATGAATGATACAGCCACAACCACAGAAGTATTTTCAAAGGAAAGCCAGCAGCACCGCACTAAGCACGGCACCATTCTCACTTGCTACATGGAATATTATAACCACGATGGATGCAGGCAGAGGGCAGTCAGCTTTTCAGTTATCTGCAAGATTTAATAAAGTATACAAGCTTCCTTTGCAAAAGTATGAGCCGTACTTAGTATACTGTAGGGCACAAAACTTACAAACTATTTTGAGTAGGTGGAAAACAGTCTCCCTTTTTCCAACATCCCTAGACAGCTGTAGAACAGCTTGTACTGGCAAACTCTGAGGAATAGCTCTACTTCAGCTGCGGCCCCTTGCAAAACTAAATGAAAAAAAAAAACCAACTAGAAATGCAGAAAAATGCCAGAAGCAGCAGCATAAGGAAAGCGAATCAGTAATATCTCTTCATTGCTCTTAAATTCTGAGGAGGAGAGAGAGGACACACACACTCCTCCCAAATCCAGGAAATAACATGAAAAAGTCCTGAGCTGATATTCTACATAACATAACAGTTCAATAATCTGCTAGTACTGAAGGACAGATGAAGAACCCAAAAAGCTCTCCTCATTCCTTATACCCTGTCATTAACAACAATGCACCTTTTTTTCAGCCTCTCTCACTCCCAAGGTCCTCTTGATAGCTCTAGTCTACTTGTACCTAAGAAAGCTTCTTTGCCTGTTGGTTCTAATCCACACTGAAGTGATGATTTGGGTAACAAACCTTCTTCAATGCCTTTATGTCCTTTGTAAATCATCTAAATTAGTGGAAACGCATTCTTTTCCAAAGAACATTTTGTTGAGGCTATACTCTCATTCGAGGTTTGGTAGCAAAAGTAGCTTCATTTTCAGTGCTGAAAGCAAACCTTTATTCCTTCTGCTGTGAAGCTCCAAAGTAAATGTTAATATCTTGGCAAATTTAATTATTTACAGCATCAAATGCTTTAATTTCAGAGCTGTCATGGATTTGCTTTCCCTTCTTGAAGGATGCAGCTAGAACTTACACAAGCTATTTCCTTGCTGAAGTTATCCTTAAATGAACCATGAAGAGAAGTCTGAAGCATGCTTTCACCAGACAGAAAATCACACCTTAGGTCTCAAAATCTCTGTTTATGTCAGCATGCAACACAACAAAACAGCAAAACAAAACGATAGGCTTTGAGGGCCTGACATTCACACCACAGGCATTTCAGCTCAGGGATGTATGGGGTGTGCATATTAACAGCGGGGGACAGTGCTGTACATTGTATCTAGTCCACCTTAATGACTAAATGCCAACAGTCTACGGACACTTCTTGCATTCCTGGAGTGTTTTAATTGAAAGGGAATCCAGTCTGTGATCTCCGAGAGTACTCTGCAATCCAAGGTGAAGTGTTATTAGCAAGGCTACAATTCACTTCAAAGAGCAGATCTCATTCAAGGCAATGTTTGGGAACATCCTGTACTATCCTCAACTACCAAACTCACCACAGAAATGGCCAAGAAATAAAACCCTATACTTCAGTTACCTGCAGTTACTCTCTCAAGTAACAAAACATCTGGAAATTTTAATGACCAAATAAGTATACAAAAAGCTATGCTTCCTTTACATGCGTTTTGGTTACAGAATGGCACAGAGGTGCAGATTTACTAAGTCAGAACATGCTTCCAACTAGAATTCAGCTTATGTTTGAATGAGCTGTAACTATATCAAACAGGGTTGCTGGAATTCCTGCAGCACAGTAACATGCTAAAGCTGTGCAGATCACACGCTATCCATTAATTCCATTGCTTTCTGAACTTATGAAGGACAAAACTAAATGACTTGTTTCACTGGAAAATTAGACTAGAAAATTAAAAGAGGCAGCAATTCTGTATTCACATTTTAGGTATAACAGGTTAAACATAAATAACATGATCCAACTGGAAAAGTAAGGCTGAGGTCTTTTAATTATGGTTAAGAATTTGAAAATACCAGCAATTTATCAACACTGCAATTTATGCAATTATGCAATGACAGATATGGGAAGGAAGTTGTAGAGAAAACAACAGTAAGAAAGAGGAACAAAAACCTGAAAACCTGAGAAAAAAATCACTATAACAAAAAGACTGATGCATTAAGTTAGTCAAGAAAGAAAACAAATGCCCCAAGTGAAAAGTTAAGGTAGAAAAACATTTCAATGCAATTCCAAGGCAGAGTTAACAAAACACATGTTAAACAGACAAGAAGGTGCTAGAAAATCATCCTGAAAAGACATGGGCTTAACAAACTGAGTGGCTGAAAACACCAGGTCACGCAAGACTGAAAAAAAAACCAACCAGATAAAGAACAGTAAATACTATTAAATCAGCATTATGATTGACATGTCAACAGATAAAAGTGAGTTTACGGGCCACAAGTAACAATTAAATTCTCATACACAAATTGGACTGTAAACATCAATAGAGGAAAACTGTCTGCCAAGGAGTTTTTGGTGTTTCCTGATATTATTAAAAGCGGCAGAGCTTTCACCCTGAGTGAGGAACAAGCAGGGTTTTTCACTCCTGAGAAAGCCGCAGCCAGTGATTAAACTTTCTGTTTCAAGATATTCCTTCAAGAAATTCTCCAGGATAACTGGAAACTCCCTCAATTACTATTCTTCAGTAATAATGCTCGTCTTATCGATATATCAACTTCACAAAAAAAAAATCTCATCTAGTCAGATCTCTATGCAAACCACCTTCCAAACACTTGTATCAGTGTACATCACAAGGATCTTGCCCATAGCATGACAGGAGGAGGCGTTTCATTATACGTACGTACATTCACATGTAGAATCAATTCTACAGCTCTCCATAGTCATTAGAAACAAAATAGAACGCTATCTTTTGCAGAAGACATTATGGCTCTGTGTTAAGATGGTACGGTGCTGGAGGCAACATCTACATCACATTAATGACTTACGTTGGTGAACATCATCAAGTGGTCAGCGCCAATTCAGAGTTCCTTTAAACTTAAATTTTGCAGAACTTTAATACTTTCACGTGTTCCAATACAGTCACTGTCTTCAAAACGTCTTAAGCACAGACTCACGTAGACAGAGATACTAAGAAATACTGTACTTCCACATATCTAACCACAAATGTCAGAAGAGGTACAACTAAATATCCTTTATAGACCTCAGCAACTTCCAGTAGTTACTCCACGTGTATTTTGAGAACAAACTCCTCTCACTGGTCTGAAAATGCATTAATAATTGTGTTTATTGATACTGAGTTTAGGCTACTAGCCAAGTGTTCTTACAAAGAATGTCAAGAAGCTTTTTTCATACTTTTAAATCTAAAGACAGTTAAAAATAATTTTGTAAGCCCAACCTTGTCCACATTTGTAGACCAGAAGTACAAAGGAAGTGAAATTTTCTACAGGAGTCGCCTGGCTGTGCTCATGCCAGAGAGAGACCAACACTATTTTCCAGTCTATGCACTACCTTCAAAGTTCATACACATTTACTTTTTCAGGCTCTCAAATTCTACTTGGATAACAAAATCTGCTTTCTGAAGGTTAGCAAACATCATAAGCTTTCATATCTTGTACCGGGACTCATCCATACTGGTATGTTTTAACAGGTGGCTGCGTAGTGAGTGTCAAACTAAGAAACACTGATTTGCATAACATCCTTTCTTCATTTTTTATATAAGCATGAACCAAGAAGCACATACTGTTAGAGAACAGAATGATTTCAGTGTGTATCAGATTTTTAAAATTTCTTTATCAAGTATGATTTAAATACCTCAGCCTTTGTTTCTTCCCCTTTGCCTCTGAACTTTAATCTCCAAAACAACAAGAAAACAGCCCACCAAATACTTGGCTTAGAGATGGATGGGATCAGCTGAAAGAGCAAGGCTTCAGTTTATAAGGTCTGCTACTCGCAAAGCTTCTGCCGTGCCTGACCAAGAGAAAAGCTTCCATCCAAGCATACCCGTGCCATTAGCCAGAGTTGCTTTCCAGCGTACCAACGTAACGCTCGCAGCATGCTTGCAGCTTGCGCTGACTGCAGTAGCTTGTTGTCATTCATGACTACAATCCAGAGGTCACTGAAGTTAAGAACAAACGGCTTGTTAGGCTCTAACATAGAGTTTGTTGCATGCTACAAAATTCACTGTGCTTCCATCACATTACAGCCTGGTTCCTTGAGGTTTTCAATTAAAACAAGATGAAAATTTGATTTTACTGCACGACAACGAAGAAAGAAACCTAGTAGGTAAGCATCTCCCCCCTGTTCAACTGACCTTTCACTCTTTGAAGGTGACAGGGAGAACTATTACATGACTTTCCTACACTTTCAAAACTAAGACAAAATCCCATGGAGCACCAGTTTCATAAAACATAAAACAAAACCCAACAAACTTACAATGGTAAATCTTATCATTTAGCTTTTGAGCAATATAACGCACTAGACATAAAACTACACAAGAAACATTTAATTTTCCACTAAAGGCTGGCCACCTCTGTGACAACTATCAACAATCAAACAGAACCATTTTTATCACTTAAGAAAAAGAAGTTTTGCAGAGAAGAAGCATTATATGTATTTTTGACAAATATGCACAACACGAGACAAGCAATTTTCACGTAAGTGCATAGACATTAAAAAACAACATACAGGACTTTTTGTAAAATGTGCTCTACAAAAGCACAGAAGCATTTAAGACTACACGGTAAGGAAAAGATCACCTCTTAGGTACCTTACCCCATTTTAGTTGAAATTTCAGGCTTTTTCAGGAATAGGGGAAAAAAGAAGGAGTTTGAAGGACAAAGGTAGGAACCAAGAATAACAAAGATCTAATATTAGCAGTGAGTGAAGGACAAATGCCTAAAAAATTTCCTGAGCAAACTGAAGTGACATTGCAAACACTGGAAGAGAATAAACATCAGAGAGATTTAAAATGGAAACCAGCAAGCTTTAGAGAAGTGTCAGCAAAAGCACTAACAAAACACTCTGCACACTAGAGCCAGCTCCAAGGAACCCACTTGCAGAGAATAAGAGCAGATAGTTTCCCCCTTTCAAAAGGGGGACCAAGAACCCCACAAGAATCTTGGCAATAATTCATTTTTAAGCTTAGCATTCCAGAACTATGACAAGTCACCCACTGAATTCAACTTACTTTAAATAAAAATGCATTCTTATTTTCCCTCCTCCACTGAACCGTTCCATACTTCAGAGGTTTTGAGTGAACACACAAGATTAAGGGACACAATACAAAACTGTATATATTTAAACAAGGGAGAGATACAAGTAGGAATAGTCAACTAACCAGCACATCACCTTCCCCTACTACACTTCAAATCTTAAAAACTGGCAGCTTGAGTGATGAGTAATGAAATGTCACCTAAAAGGGTGGAAATGATTAGGTTAAACAATACCCAGGTTGATCCTACCACCTACCATCTGTTAGTGATAATGCTATTTGTAGCTGTATGCATGCTGAAGCACTACTGGAGAATGTGTGACTGCCTAAAAAAAAATCCCAACAAAATTGTGAAGAGTCCTAATTTCATTAATCACTTTTGAAAAAGTCAAGTTGCAATTCATGTATATGTGTCTGTGGCTAGAAAGTTTACTTGTAGATACCTAAATGTATCAAACAGTACAAACAATATAGCCTGTAGAACATAAGAGGGGAGGAAAGTCCTTTGCTTGGATTTTAGTTTATCATAGAGGTTAAGGAATCCCACAGAAATCCTTTGGTTAATGCCAAGTACTGTCCCTGACAGTTTTTACCATTTACCTCTTTAGCCCACATCATCAGGACTTCTTATAATTAACCAAGAACAATAAGGCAAGTTCTATAAAAACTTCCTTTAATTATGGCAACTGTCAACAGAGCAAAAGTTAGGAGTGTTAAAGAAATCTCAACAGATACGGGAAGAGGCACCAATGAGATTTCTGAATACATCCAAAAGCACAATTCCCACTGCACCTAATGAGACTCCGAAGGTGTCTGAACACCTTCTAGAAATCAGCCTCTCAGGATATGTCTGAGAATACTTTGCACCTGTAGCTCTCTCATCAACATCTTCTTGGCATTGTGGGCTTTTAGCACCTCTAAAAATGCTGACACATTAAGTCACTTCTGATTATCTCCATCTCCATCTGTGCGCTCTTATTCTTGTATAAAAGTATCGCATCTCCGTTTATAATTTAAACCACAAGCCTGGACCTAGGGCTCACACACAGAGACAGGAATACTAACAGCAATTTATAGAAGAGTAGGAGTGAGGCCTGAATTTTCCAGCAGCAGCTTTTTCTTTCTTCTTTCCAGAAGGACTTTTCTGTCTTTTCAATACTAAAAAAAAAAATCTGAGACTTTCTTTATGATTTGGAATATTATACTTGCTACAGTGACAAAGTCAACCTAAATCACAGGTGTTGCTCAAGTATACACAAGAAAAGAAAGATTTCTGTGGGATTGAGAACTAAAACTGAAATCTCATATTTTCACCTACTTCTTGTTGTCTACCTAAATACAGGATAAACCACGTTTTAAGTTTTACATATGCCTTATTGTCCTCATAACAAGAAATTATAGTTTACTGCTATGTTGTTTATATTGTAGTGGTTTTCTAGCTGAATTCAGATGTTTTTGCAGTCATACACTATATACTTAAGTTACGAACTCAAACACATTCATAGCATATACAATATATACATTTGAATGCAGACAAATGTAAGAGCAGTTCTAATACTGAATAACATTCCAAATGGAAAATAATTTCAGGACAAAGGAAATACATACATGACAAAAGTCAAGGGAAGTCATTTTCCATGCCATGTTTTTTGAGACAGCACTCCTTAATTTTGATATTCAGGAAAATTCAATCAGTTTAAGGACGAGTTATGCCCAGAAAAAAAAAAAAAAGGATATATTTAGTAATTTTTTTTTCTTTGGCATCATCTTCAGGACACTCACAGTAACAGATGGAATAAAAGTTGTGGCTCACAGGTAGGCCAGACTGAACCTGTAGGACAGTATTCATTTAAACCACAGTCAGACTGGTCAGAATACTTCAATGGTGCTGCAAATCTCTGCCACCAGTTAGCTCAGCTAAAGTTTGTCTGGGTTGGTCACTCAAACCTGAAGCTCTAACAGTGCTATAACTTCCTCAAGTTTGGCAGACTCTAAGTGAATTCAGTAACATACATCATTGCCAGGACTTCTTTACCAAAATGCTAGTAAGCTGCCCCTGCAGGGGAACTTGCTGCTGTTTTACAAAGTTAATGTTATCGAGAAACGTGGCCTTCCTGAAAACACAACAAGATTGATAATGATCTTGCAGGAGTTGCACCAGGCATAGACTACTATTCTGTTCTTTTGAAACTCATTAGCATTGCACAGCTGATGCCACACAATGACAGTGACAGCCTCAAGGGATCTGATGAACTGTGCAGGTTGCAGTGAAGGTAAGAAGAAAAAGATTCAAGGACAAACTTTAAAAAGAAAACATAAAACATGTTCTGCTTTGTAAACGGAAGCAGCTTTTGTTAACAGTGGAAGCAGGAGAATGTTTTCTTCTCCTGGTAAGTTCTCTGGCAGGCTTACCGTGGAGAGCTCAATGCATGTCACAGTGAGCTTCAGCAGAAGCTGTGCAAAGATCAGCTCCTAATTACGTGAAGAGGATACAGCACCCTCAGTACTCAGATACGAGTTCTAGCCTGTATATCACGATTGAGTGTCAGCTAGCAATAAGCTGCTGGTAAATAACTGAAGTACTCCTATCCCTTATTGCCACCAGCCCCGAACACAGCTGTCACAGCCCTAGGGGAAGCACCAGCAGTCAGAGCTGGTGGATGCCTTCCTCTGAGCGACAACCAACATGCTGTGGCCACTCTTACTCTTCTGGTTTCTGAACCAGTAGAACGGTCTCCTATAACCCAGTTACATGAATGTCACCCTCAACTCTTCCTGTGCATTCCACCAGAGGACAGAAAACAGAATGAGAAAGCTATCTAGAGGCACAAAATCTTATTTTGAAGTTATATAGTTTTATTGTTGGATTACTTACACAGAA
The DNA here is from genome assembly GCF_002078875.1 of Numida meleagris. NCBI lineage: Eukaryota > Metazoa > Chordata > Aves > Galliformes > Numididae > Numida > Numida meleagris. Next base: position 64,912,923 of record NC_034413.1, on the reverse strand, counting down.
TTATGGATATACACAGTTGATTTCTAGAGCATTAAGTATGAATCTATTATTTTTCCCATATTCCATGTGATCTTGAATACGGGAGAATTATTAATGTTCAGTGTTCAGGGATAGGAAGAAAAAAGAAGGCATATAACTGGTATCAAGTAACAAACTCAGTCCAACATAGAAGGTGGTCTAAGGAAAAGAATTACACTGTTAAAAAAGCAAATCACAGCATCGAGCAATTTAAGAAGGACTAATTTCCATCATTCAGAAATCCAGCTTAATGATGCTTCTCAACTTAAAGTGCATTTGACTACAGTACTGAGAAAATAAAGATGACTATAAAAATCATCTCCACTCACACATTTTCTTTTTTAGTTAAGTAATGAAAATAGCAGACTGTTTCATTTAGGAAAATAAAAACATAATATACTGAGTAATTACACAGCTAACTCTTGAGAAGAAAAACCTACCACCGAAGTGGTGGCAGTTTAGGCTCACTTTATACAAAATCATTAGCAACATATTTTCTTGTAGTGTTTGAAGTATGACCCAAGAGCAGGAGCTCTCTTTTTACATTTTGTTTTCAGCATTGTACTTGATATGTACATCATCTTAAATTCCTGCTGCGATGCCTGCTTATGACTAATTGTTACATCATTGCAAAGTGACCAAGCAAGTCTTCAAATTTTTTTTATTAAATTGGGAATAATAATAAAAATAACTCTTTTCAACTTCCTTACAGCTAATTCACTTGGATGAACAAAGTGCTTCTTACCACAAAAACTGCACTTCCTTTCAAACACCTGCTAAGCGGTAATTTATGGAACAGAAAGATCATTTTTTGACAGTGTAGGAGTCAGTATCTGGTCTTTAAAACAGCAATTGGCATTTCTCTTCTTGCACCTCTTAAGTACCTAATGGCCTTGGTCTACTTACACATCGAACCACCTAAAATTCATTAGGCAAATCCCACACAACACACAGGCAGTACATCAAATTAAGCATAACGAGGATCCGTGCTCTGATTTCAGATTTGGATCACATGTTTTTGTCCCCTGCTGCAATGATTACATTGGGCTTTAAAGGAGATTAGTTTAATTATTTTAGGAGTAAGGCCATCAAACAATTCATACAAATGCAACAAGATTCGTAATGGCACTCACAAACATAGTGGTGTGTACTGAATGTACAACAAGCACTGGATGCTCTTCATGATACCTTTTGAAGTAGGAAAGCCCTGGCTATTTCCACTCACACTTTCCCATCTTTTCAATTCACTTTAACATCTTCAAGTGTCAACAACAGTTGCCAACAAAAATTCTAAGCAAATCAGATCCATTCCTGGCATAAATCTGCAGTTTTAGCATTGCACTAACCTGCTAATCAGCTTTTTTAAGGGCTATGTCATTTCATTCCACTCAGGAAAGATCTTGTTACAAGGGTGGACTCCATGGACAGACAACTTCGATCCCATTCCAACTATAACTGACATTTGCAACTGTTACCTGTGAGTCAGTACCTCTGTGAGCTTGGTAAGTCCGGCACTTTCAGCAGCTCCTTTGAACTTTGAACACACCCTGTCTCAATGCCACACTGTATACCTTCTCTCTTTGCCTTCACCCAGCAGGTCTGATGGGTTTGGCATCTGCACTGAACAAAAACCAGAACTATCCTTACAATGTCACCTACCTTCTCACTTAGCAATTATTCTCTTTCCATGTGAACACTGCCAGTTTAACCAGGTAATTAAAGAGCAGAAAGCTGAAGTTCTTTGCAATTTATGCAACGTTCAGAACAGCTGCATACAGATAATTAAATAAGCCTGCAAAATTTCCACAACTTCAGCTTATTCAGCTTTAGAAGAATTTCATAATTTAATCAAATTCTGCAAAGACTTAATTTTTTTTTTTTTAAACTGTGGAAGCAAATAAAAATGAGTAACATTCAGAAACTGGAGAGGAAAAAGAAGACAAAGAAGTAAAAAACGAAGGAAAGATGATTGTTAAGACAGTTCTGAAGGAAGCACAGAAAGCTTCAGTGAGAAGTGTTTCATACACCCAAACATCTGTTTGATGAGTGGTAGCTGAATCAGTTTCTTCCCTGAAAGCACCATAAATAACTCTGAGAAGTATAGATGGCAAAAGCAGGAGGGGGAGATAAGAGCTACACTGTGTTGCAGAAATGCAGAAATTGTCTTGACTTGTGTGGGAGACCTCTTGAGAGTTAGCTGCTCTCTTTCACCAGTAACACTGCCCACAGAACTGCAGCCTTCTCTGCTGTGAGGAGACAAGAGCTTGATTATAACTGTGTGCTAAGAAGCAGGGAAGTCTTGCAAGGCACGACATCGCCCAGATGAGCATGACAGTCTCCTACCCCCCTTCCTTTCTTTTCAATCCCACATTAGCAATGAAATGAAGAACTCACCAAACCACCGTGGGAGTCTTCTGTGTAACGACACTAGAAGAGGTTTTAGTGTACAAAGGATATGCTACAAGGGCTAAGAGGCAGTAAAGTGGAGATGGTGGTAGTTGGAGATCAACTAAATCAAGATGAATCAATGTTTCCCCTTTCACTAAAGAGGGTGGAACTTAGTTACATTAGCAAGCCAAACTGGCAACAAAACCCCACTGTTTAATTGGAACCAACAATTTCAAATTACATTATGACAAAAATAACATCAAACAGGTGTTTAATATACTTTAATTATCTTTTAACAACTTAAGACAGTAAAAAAGCAGGACATGGTCAGCAACAGCTTCTGCCATAAAATTCAAGCTCAAAAGTAGCTCACAGTAGGAACCTTAGCTGTAGTCAATCCTGAAAGTCTTGCTCACATTCTTAGCTCTAACCTAGCAATCCTTCACATAAAGGTCATGCTGCCTCAACTTAACTGCAGTACTCTCACTTCCCCAACTGCATGCAAGACTCTACATATGGTAGAACACATATTCAATTGGAAGCAATGGCATTCCGTAAAATCTTCAAGTTGGGTCCGGTCTCCATGAGTAACACATTGAGTTCTAACTGGGAGACCAACAACACACTGAATTAGAATATTCTCAGTACAGCAGAGTACTATTCATACACACTATACTTCCAGTCCAAATCCTCATTTCTCCACTCACTGTGGCCTCCCTTCCTATCAAGGCATACAACCAAATGGAAACAAAACAGCCACAAGACATCTAAGATGCAATGGCCTTTATTTTCCTGCTTCTTCACTCTTTTTACAATGTTTCATAAAAAAATTCACAAAAGTGGCTTCATAGACAAGTCTGGGAGCATTCTGGATTCAATCTGTAGAAACCAGTGACAAAATGCTTCACACACTTACCTACCACACACAGACACACAAAGCAGGTGACTATCTCACACTAAGTATAGAATTAAAGAAGAAAGTTTTTTCTGCCATAGGTTACAAGTATATGGAAGCAACTGCTAACAAGGAGAAAACATCTGGACGACAGTGTTTATCTAGCAAATAGAACTTTGAATTTGCATGTTAGTTTATCTATACTATGGCTATTATGCAAACCTACAAGGCAACATGAGAAAAATCCAGGAGGAAAAGCTCAAAACACCTTCAAGGGCAATACGCGTGCAATGCTTCTCCAGACCTCCCCAGCAGTATGTGCAAGATTAACAACTTAAATGGAAGATTTTCCTTCTGTTCAGGCATAAAACAAAAATATCACTCTTTAAACACACGCACACAGAGAATCATCATCTAGATGAGTGCACCACAGCACAAGACACGCTGAAATAGGCAATCAGTCCTTTGCTTTTTCTGTACACTTTCAATTTGTCATCATAAAGCAAAACAAGAAGAATATAAGGTCTTGTCAGTTTTCAGATGAAAATCCTATTCCTAAACAGGATTAGCTGGTAGCCTAAAAATATCACCCAGTAATCTCCAAAATTCACAAGCTCATGTACCCCACAAAGTCCTATACCAATCACTAACTAAAAGAAATTAGGTCAGAATTCAAGTCACACTGGAGCATCAATCTTCTTATTTCAGAACTGTCACATTTTAAATCTTTCATACAGCCTCCACATAAATATTAAAAACAGATCTTTCTTCAAACAGAGACTAATTAAAAGTGACATTCCAGTCTAATTTTACACTTAAAAAAACCCACAAGAACAAAACCACAACAATATAAAAAGAAGTTTATCTTCAGTCACTTAAGACACACATCTCTAAATGTATATAAACATCCCTGCCAACCACCCAACCAACAGATATCTACCAGTCTGCTTTAGGGTTTCACTAAAATGAGCTGGGGTTGAGTGGCAGTACTTTTCACACTGCTATTTCTTTCTTGACCAAATTCCATGCTTCACTAATTTCTAGCAGATTGCCATACCTCACCCTCATCAATCCCACTAGCACCAGAGAAGCTACTCCCATTTTAATTCTGCATATCTGTAGTCTCATCCCACAGCTGAGCTGAACTCTGGAGCTTGAAAGGCATATTATGAGGTTTGATTCTTCCACTGGACTGCTATTCCTATATGTTCCATACCTACTTAACTACATATAGAATATAACAAACAACACATAATAATCCCTAATCTTTGAAATCTATTCATATAAAGCCATACAAAAACCATTGATAGATGTAGGTCTGTCACAACTAGAGCTCATGCTACTGTACATATCAAGATATTTGCCTCACAAATCTACTAATGTAAATCAGAACTTTCAGCCCCTAAGACTTTTATTCAGCTTAATTGACATTTACCAACAACACAGACCTTGTAAAAAATCTTCAAGTGTCACAAAAACACATTATTATCACAACCTGCTACTTTAAAGTATCGAGATCTTTTATTACCTTATCAATTGGTCAAGTGACTGACGCAAACTTTTTCTGTACTGTTTCTAGTTTCCATTCCACAATGTCAACAGTCTTCCGAGATGCAGATTACAGGATCTCACCTAAACATAAAGTATTTGAATATTATAATTTGCATCTGGAAATTATTAGCTGCTCTATTAAAGAAGTGGCTACTTCAGCTTACACTAATATGCTCCAGATCTTGACTGACTGTCTTTTACTCAAAGAACACAGATTCAGTGAAAGCATGTCATTGGTACTGGGTTCTCAGAATCACTGACAATTTATAATTTTAATTATTTTTACTGCGGTATTTATTGCTTTTCAACCTGGCACAGGATATCAACTCACACTGCTGAGAAGCAGAAGCAGGCAGTAGATATGAGCAGAACGAAGCTCCAACTACAGCTTTTAGATATAGGCTTGCCTCTTTCCTTAATGAAAAGCAGCAAGCTCTCCAAGTCCTGACATCTTCAACTATAAAATTCACACATTATCTGCAAACCTGTCACCAAAACCAAACCAACTGGATAACTAATGACAGCAAGACACTTATTTTGAGTCATTTTACAGTGACATTTATGAGCCATAATGTGCTATATGAATCAGTTGTATAAACCTACTTAACACATAATGAACTAGAGGGCAAAACAAGTGACTTGATTGCTAATGAAATGATAGTTTAATTTTTTGCCATACAAAATTTATTATTAAATATCATCATTTTTGACTTACTATGTAAGAAGTTTCTATGCCCCCTGGCTGACTTACAGTAACAATCACAAGTCTATGGACTGGCAATTCCTTTGAGATTGGACACCTGTTGACTTCCACTTGAGAATATACAGGGAATAAAATGAGAAAAGCCAAAGAAAACCTTCACTCCTCAACACAGATCCACAAAAACCACCTACCCAATGATTTAACCATTAGCTACTGCCACCTTTGCTAGGAGACACAAGCTCCCCTCACTCATACGTTCCAGAAACTGAAGAGCATTGTCAGCATAACCTAGAAGATGAACATATACTCCGCAAACACTAGGTGAAACTGGATCAAGAGAAATTGAAGTACTTTCTCAGGAGCCCCCTACTCACAGGCAGATAGCATCACACATGAGCATGCTGGCAGAACAATTCTCCATATTCATGTAGCAGACAACACATAAAAATCTGAGTTATCTTCCTACCAAAATCTAGTAGAGCTGCATAAAAAAACAACAAGCAAAAAGCGTTGCTGTGAAGGTACCATAATAGAGTCATGTGCTCCCTTCTGATTGGATACCATAGATATGAAGAGAGAATGCAAATGGCAAAACCAGCCAACATGGCCTCATCTTGCAGGCAGAGCACAAAAAGAAGAACTGCAACAGCCCCAACTCACACAGCCTATCACAGAAAACAGACATGAGGATTTCTTCCTGGCAAGATGGTCTGACTAATAAGTTTCCCAGGACAGTTAGCAAAGCAGCTATTGTGCTACCACAGCTCTGAAGAAAACACCCACTTCACCTTTCACTTCTCTTCAAAACTTAAACAAATTCAACAGAAAGAGTTAAACTTCTCTCTTCCCATCTTCTCTCCCCATCTCCCCTGGGGCCACAAATTAATCATAGAAGCTCAGGAGCTTTAAAAGCCATCAACAAGAGAAGGGCAGGAATACAATTAAATAAACCCAGCAACCTAAAATTGCAGGCAGGGAATTGAATACAGTGTTCCAGCACTGACTTCAGTATAAGGAAGTTTGCAAGAGCATCATGTTACAATTCAAGCCTAAAAAGCAAGTTTCTTTAAGTGCATATATTGAAACTTTTACTTCCTAATGCAGGCAAGAAAACAGCCCAAAGCAGCAGCTGAAATGCAATTGTTCTGGTAATCATCTAACCTTTATCAACTGTTAAAAGCTTGACTTGAGCCATTTATTCTTCTTTAATGCTTTTTTACCTTTATAAGCAATGTCTAAAACATCACCTTGTCAGTTCAACTCAATATTAGAAAATAAGGGGATGATTTTTTTTTTTTTTAAACAGAGTTCCTTTAAGTTCTAGAACAGCGCAGACTGTGATCCTAGAGGTGGAACTTATGACTTTACCCCTGAAGAAAGTACTGCCAGTGACACAACAACTGAGAGGAACAGCCCTAAACAAGCCCAACAAATAAGATATAACTACTGAAGAAGCGTTATGAATCAAAATCTTGCTACTAACACTAGTGTCAGAAATAACTTCTGACACAGAATTCATAGAACTTAATCAGACCTTCAATACTCTAACAGCTTTTTGATTGACAAAATTTGAACCAAAAATGTATTGTTTCTATAAACTACCGATGTTCCTTAATAAATTCAGGCAAGTCAACTTATAAAGACCGGATAATCAATAACGTATCAGTATACTGTGAATTTCTAAACCTGAAGATAGATTAACAGAGGTGTAACAGCTCCACTTCTAAGAAAAACACTGCAAGTCACAGCTAAGTCTTCTTTCTAATCACCAATATGCACCTCCCTTAATTCCAGGAAATGAGGATTCCAAACTGAACTGAGGGGTGAAAAAACCTGTACATGATTATTTTTCCATCAAGGGCAGAAGCATCAAGAGATCTAAAAAGAGCTGAGGCGACTGAACATTTCAGAGAAGGACCTTCAAGGCACATTCAAAAAAAATCCACTTAAAATTCAGAAGTCAATGGGAGCTGCTTAAAAAAAAAAAAACAACTACAAACAAACCAAGAAAACTAACAGGGCAATTACAGAGGAAAAGTACATACACATAAGGGAATAAGAAGGGACAGAACATGAAAATATTTGGTAAATATCAAGATCTTAAGATTTAAATTGGAAAATACATTTCCTCCATCCTCCTCATTCAGCTAATGAACTGTAATGTATTTTACATCCTTGTAGTACTGCTCTTTCAGAGCAACAGATTAAAACGTGAGCCTCAGCAGCAGGAGTATATTCTGTGGGCCAGGACCTTCTGTAGGGGAACAGCAGTTGATGATCACTTCTCAAAACAAAAAAAAAAAGAATCTTTTTTTTGTAACTAACTAGGATTTACCAAATACATAATCTATTACCAGATATTTATTCCAATATAGTTGGCAGAAAGTTAAAGTCAGCAGGTAGTTTTGCTATCCTCAGAATTAAAATCCAAGGTGTGGGAGGGAAAAAAAAAAAAAAAGCTTTTTTGTAACTAAAAAACAGTGACGTTCCTTCTACGCATTTCTTTAAAGCTCATCATAGTCACAACAGAATTTCATATTACCTAGGTTAAAATCTGATTAATTGTAAATAAAGATGATGACTGCTTACATCTGAGCCGAAATTGTACTCTGGAAATGAGTATGCATGCACCATCTGGCACACAATAACTATAGAAATTAAAAATGCATTTCTGTGGCCTGACTTCAACAATTTCTACTGATACAGTAATACTTGATCTTCTTAGGGAACATAATCTAAATTCATGCTGCTAAATGATCACAGGACCATCCACTGTATGGCGTAAGCAGTTCATTAATCTGGAATCTTAAAAAAAAACCAAAAAAACAACTTGCTTGTTCCCTAGTAATAATGGAAACAGTTTCTGTAGTTTTACGTCATGTCATTAAATTTAATCCACAATCAAGGCAAGTTAATTTCACACCTGCTGAGAGATATCCTGATGGATGCCACCACAGCAGGTCATTAATTTTCTTTCCTTGTGATTAATTTCACACCACACACTGGACACAGTCTTTTGAGTAACGATGTCTGAGTGCAACCTTAATCCTTGTAAAGGGCTAAAGCGTTTTTTGACGGCATGCCAAAACACAAAGAGCCCAGATGTGACACAAGCAAAAGGAAGCATCAGTAGGCTTGGCACTGGACTCAGACATGCTGTAGTGTGGCAGCTCTACATTCTAGTGTAGAAGTGCATTCTTTGGAGAATAGCCTCAAAACAAAAGTGCTGGATATGCCTTACTTCTGGGGTGGTTTTAAACAAGCATTCTGCAGCATCAAGATTGAGATTACAGTAACAGTACTGAAACAACTGAGAAGGTAGCCTTTTCTGCCACAGAAACCTCTCACTGCTCAGTTATTGCCTTTATACATAACAAGGTATAAGTTTTACCAAGGCTACCACGTCCTCTGTTTTCAAATGAAAGTTTGCACAGGGCAAAGAAAGATGAAGTAAAAGGTAACATTCACAGATCACTACAGCAAAGCCTGCTACCATCAGAGCAGCAAGAGGAAGCTGCAGGACACTGCACAGCTCCACAACCACTGAGTACAGATGGGAGAGGCCCCGAGCTCACACCACAGCCTCCGGGTGCAGGAGGCAGCAGAGCTTAGCAGGCAGCTCCACACTGAGCCCTGTACTGCTCTCACCTCCCGCTCCTTGTCTGCTCCTCCAAGCCGCTTGCTCTCGCACCCTGCTTCGTGCTAGATGTGCCAAATCAACAGATCCCTTGATGAGCTGTTCAGATTGTGAAAACAAAAGAAGCCTTTTTATTATAATAGCTTTCTGCTTGTTTTGCAAATCAAGCTGTCTACCAGATGGGTCAGGTGCGTATCACAGCCAGTGAAAACAAAAAGGAGGAATTGTATCTTTCGGTATTAAAGAGCTGTTCAGCTTAGCCCTTCTTCCTCCTTGGGGGAATGACTCAAACCAGTGGCTCCAAAGCCTCATACTCTGTACTGTCCTTCCCAACCTTAAATCAGTCTGTGCTTTTACCTCTTATTTCTCCTCTCCTCACGGTCCCCAGTATTCTGCACCACAGTGAATATTAAGGAAGCGTTACTGCTCACAACTCAAAGCTTTATACGTTCTGTTCTTACATCATAATAGTGTTTCCCAGTACAGTACGAGAAACTTCTTAATCTCCTCCTGATCATGACAGAGAACAGTTTAGAAAACAAGCAAATATACTCATGTGCCTACCACCAGCCATTTTTTGGCAACTGAAGCTATCACAGTGAAGCTGAAATAGAGGAGAGAGAGAGGAGAAAAATGATTATAGAATCTGATGAATGAAAATCACATGGAACACACGCTTTAGCATGCCCTGCTCGGATTTCTGAATGTGACATGCTGAGGCCAGGCAGACACAATCTCTGCCAGATCAATCTGTGCCAGCAGAAATGCTACTACTCTCCAAGCAGAAGTCATTGCCTCCTCACATCTGCCCAAGGAATTAACTTGAATGGGCACTGCCTATACAATTCAGCCAAAATAAGTTGGATAAGAAGCAATTTGCTATTTAAACTGCAAAACTTGTCTGTCTGTTTTGATTAGAATAGCTCAGAGAGAACAAACTGGCCCCTCAGTCAAGATGGCAAAAATATTTCCTATTATCACTCTGTTGTCCAATTTGGGTTCAGCATACAGACAGTGAGGTGGGATCACCTCACCGTCAACTGCGTGACCAAAGGTTCTGGATAAAGCTTGAAGAGATAAATGCTTATTTGATGTGCATTACAATGGTTACCTGTTTGTTGGCCAACACGCTTTTCTCAGCATGAACTGAAAACTTTTACTGTCAACTCCTATAAAAAAAAATATATAAGTATAGAATGAATTAGGAGCTGGATTAACAGGATTTAGTTGCAAATTGGAAAGTCAAAGTAAATTACTCAATAATTAGAACTTGCAAGCTCGTCTTCTTGGGCAAAACTCCCATGGCTGGCAACTGATTATGCCAAATCTGATAGTCACGAGTACCAAAGGAACAGCTACAGTCTGAATGCTATTTGAAGCAGTATGTACCTATTCCTCATCACTGCTTGGTTTTCATTATGAATGGGAAAGTGAACATTTTGGCCCTTTCTCCAATTAACTAAAACAGTATATAAAGACTAAGAAATAATCAGATTTTTGGTGTCTGCATTTCCAGACATCTAAAGGACACCTAGGTACATTTTCCTTTTACCTCTTAGTTCTAAAGGACTGCTGAAGAAGCCATTCTCTTCCCATTTAAAATCACTCTAGCTGCTATCTCTCAGGGCTCCTTCTCCTACAGAGACGTGCCATTGCTCTCCTCAGTCTCTTCTTTAGACTCTTCTAGCTGGTGCTTGAGAAAGAATGCATCAACGAAAAATCCTCAGCAAAGCCACAAATCATGGCCCTCAAACCTGGTCAGCTTTCTCACCTCTGCAGAAATAATAAAAATTGAAGTGCAAAGATTAATGTTTACAAAGTCCTTTTAATTTTTTATAGCACTTTGTATACCAAAACCGAAGTGTAATAAAGAATTAATTTTAAATTGCTATGCGTATTTTACTACTAATGTCATTGTATGTCAGGCAGAGTCTCTGAAGGTAGATCTCAAACTAGTACTAACCACTGAAGCAACTTGATGGAGAAGAAAGCGGACAAGCGATATATTTAGCTTCATCCTATCTTTGTCCCCAGAGGAAAGCGTTCTTCCTTATGTGAGAAGGGAAGGAGAAAAAAAAACATTTATTTGGTACATTAAAAAAAAAAAAAAAGCCTAGAAAATGAAAGCATATTTTCCCCAACACTGACGACCACTTTAAACAGTCTCATACAACTACAAAATGATATTATATTTGCCTTGGATTTAAGCTTGCGTTTTCCAGTCTGACCACATCAGAGGGTTATTTTCTTCTCATACCCAGCACAGTTTTCAGAATTTTTCAGTTCAAGTAATTCTGCTTTTCAAATCATTCTAAAACAACTGAAACAAATCTGGTAGGGGAATCTTGCAGATTATATAATCCTTGTATGTTTTGTATCTCTTGCCCTGCTCTTCAATTCTCACCAGACCAGGAGCTCCACCATGCAGGCTCCTTGACACGTTCCCAGCTACACAAATCAAGCTTTTCTCCCTCCAGTGCTCAGAACACAATTCAGTTCTTAGAAAACACTTTTATAAAACTAAATCATTGTTATCAAATGAAATTGCTTTCCAAAAACTAGCAAGAGTGGATCCACTGTACTAAGCACTCTCTACAAGGGCACAAAAGATTTAAACATTACCAAATCTCTTTGCTGCTGCAACAGGAACCACTTATGGTTCCTGTTATTATGAACAGGTGATGTTCATAGTTATATGGATGAAAGAGGAGGTAAAAAAAACCAAGCCTCTGCTAGCAAAAAATCTTGTAGCATACCAGCTAAGAGACTTCACAGACTACACAGGGATGAATATAATTTGAAAATGTCACAATTGTATAACAGAGCATCCATACTTTGTCAAATATAATCTGAGTCACAGGGACAAGATCTAGATGGCTGTTAAGTCAGACTTCCACAGTCCATTCAAAAACACTAGTTTAGTAATCAGTTTAGTTCTCTAGTGTATCAGCAATACTAAGGCACTATAACTAATGTCAGTTTAAGCATCAAGGCCTCACACTTCTCTACCTTGATGAAAAAAAAAAAAGGTCTTAAAAATATCTCCAGTTATGACAATTGGTGGTCTTGGCTACAACCTAGATAGTATCTTTCCACTGTAGTTGCATGCTAAATTCTTGGAAACATCAACCTGTCCTACTGTAGTGACATGACATGTCCTGCAGTTAACCACTATACATAGTCCTAAATTATATGGTTTCCAGAAGCAAACAGGAAATTCAACAGGCAATACTGTTTCTCTCTAATATGGTCACAGTGAAAAAAAAAAGAAGCACACGTACCTTGAGCTCACAAGGGAAAGTTAGGAGACTTCAGGACAGATACAGCGATAGAAGGCTTGCCTCAAGAGGAACTTCCATTAGTAGCAAGGACAACATTTATTTGCCATATATCATATGATGTACCTCAAGTTTAATTAGATAAAGAGCTCTTAAAGACACCTAGTATTAAAGGTGCAAACCAGCAGTTAATGTAAATGCGCATATAAGGCTGCCAAAAAGATCATCTACAGCTCTGAATTAAATTTAAATGGTCTTGAAACAGTACTGTAGCACTGGCAGAGGGGAAAAGAAATGCCACTATAGTGACACTACCTCAGCCAAGTGGATTTCTATACTGGTTAGTCAGAACTAGTGAAGAGAAAAAGGCAGAGACACAGAATGACAGATTTTCTAGTATTATGAAAATACCCGTTCCTTTTTACTCACTAAGGAAATGTGCTGGCAAATGCAACTTTAAGAGCTAAGTGGATACAAAAAACCTCATTCTGTTTAACTCTGTATCACCAGGCTACACAGATTTATCTTTGTAACTGCAAGGATTTGACAGAACTTGCAGAAAACTATTTAAGGCATTGTCTCAGTACACCTCAACATCCAGGGCAGTTCATTTCCTCTGCAAGCTACAAGCACCAATATCAAACACAGACTATCATACCACTGTGTCGTATCTTAGCCTACCAATTTACACCTGTATTCCACTGCAGAAAGTAGATAAACCTGCATTTGTGCCAGATGCATGCAGATTATAACAGCACCTCTATCAAAGGGGGGGGAAACAGAACCTGCCATTAGTCAGTCACTCGTGTTCATTAGGTATGGTCTTAAAGACAGGAAACGTTCACACTAAGAGCCTGACAAAAAAAAAAAAAAGGTCATATTTATTCAATATCATTACCCTCTATATTTGAGGAGGATATGATATTCTCCTCTAAGCTTTAGTATCCCTCAAGAACTTCCAGGCTTTATTCCAACTTAGGCTGCTGCTTTAATTCTGAGAAAAGATGCACTCTACAGTTTAGACCAACACATGACTTAAGGCTCAAGTCTAAAGAGTGCTTTGGAAATCACTTCTGTGCTCTTATACTAGCTATTTAAATCCAAACTTATTTCATACTAATAAGTGTAACAGCTATTTTGGCGTATGACTTTTAGGTGGCCTTCATTTATTTCCCAAACCTGAGAAAATACCTAGTTTTTAAGGCAGTCAAGTAACTAATCTTTTTTTTTTTTTTTTTTCCCCCACAGGTAACATTTCATTCAAACCCCAACCTTTCTCCCATTAACTGCATTGTTCCTGCTCTCCCTACTCAAAGTTTGTTTTATCTTATAATGGGAAGTACTCTGTCCTTACAGTGTAACCACCACCACATCCTCTCCCTATCATCCTATAAGACTCAAAAGAACTGTAAGGTTTTCCCTCTGCTTAGTTAAAAAACAAACAAACAAACAAACAAAAAAACAAAGAAAAATCAATACTGCTTCATGGCTATAAGCATCTAGCTGCTATGATTCTACTCAATTCTACATCAGGTGCCTAAAATCTGTATATAACGAAATAGAGAGAATCACTGCCAAGAGGCACTCAAAAAAGCCAGATTTTCTGTAGATTCAAACTTCATGCAACATGGGCAGTGTTAGATCTTCAGTAAGAGTGGCTCAATCATTTCCGACAGTTGCTTAAGGTCAGCTGAAAAAGCCACATCAGAAAAAAAGACAAGGAAGAGAAACTGCATGAAGAGTTCTTGACAAAGAACTCTTTCATGAAACAGGAGAAACAGATGCATGATCCACACGCCTTGAAAGATGTGCAATCCTTGCTTGAAACGAGCTGATTTGATAATTCATTGGCAGGCAAACTAATAGGAAGGTTCCAGTTTGTCCAGATTCAGCCTAACTACAAGCATACCTCTCAGATTTCATTAACTTCTACTTAATTTTACGGCAAGTAAATCCATCCAGATTTGTTTACTGGATGGGTAAGGACAAGGAGATCACAGTCCACGCCTAAATGTAAATGAGTGCAGTAAAAATTTTCTGTATTACTTAAAAAGGAGACAGGTTACATAAACATGAGAAAGAATTTCATGAGTACATTCTGGGAGATGGGAAGAAGCGCACAAGGTAGAGTTTAAAAGTAGAGCGTGTGAAAAAAAGTCAAGTCATCCTTGAAGATGAAATGTTTGGGGAAGAAAGGCAAAAGCCACTCAGAAGATTCTACTGAGAAAGAAAGATTTTGCCTCTTTTGGAGCACTGCAAAGATACCCAAGACACTTCCTAGAAAACTGAAATTTCAGACAACTGACGTAACATTGAGAAATAGCTGAATTCTGACAGATCTCTTGAATAAGAAATTTTATTCACTAAAATCTTCACAGCCTCGCAGAAGGTTGCTTCCAGTGGTGAGGCAGCCAGGCTGAGAACAGAAATGCTTGTGCTGTCTGCGTATCTTCTGAAGGCCGAATAAAAAGAGAACACAGCAGGATTAGTCCTTCAGTCTTTTTAGGATGTAGAACAGAGAAGGCAGCGGGAACAGCAATCATTAAGTAGCAGTGACATAAAAAAAACAAAAAACACAAAAAACCACAACAACCATGCTTCACGTTAGATAAAACAGGGGAGAAAGGAGACAGACATAAGCCAAAATGAAAAGGAGGGTATAACCAAAATCACTATACCTCTTTAAAAGTATTCTGGAAAACTTCTAATGCTTCTTCTTGTTCATTTATTTTTAAAAATCAGTCTTACACCTCAAACACTGGTGTATTTTGTAAAAAAAATTCCTTTAAGATAACAAATAAGGAAATAAAGACCTTAACATCATAATAACTGGACAACTGTCATCAGTGCATTCAGCCACATACACAATCCCAATGAGAATGCACTGGGGAAAAAAAAAGGAAAAAAAGACAAATAACAAATATTTTCAAATAACTTCAAATAATAACATTTGAAAAATTTCATGTTCCATTTGTCAAATCCAAGGACGACAGAGGTGGTCAGTACAAAACAAACAACTAAAGGGTTTTCACCTCTATTTTTGTTGACACGACACATCTTTATCCTAAGCAACTGCAAATCAGGCAATAATTAGGCTGATCCTGGTCCCCACAATAGAGGCAAGGTGGAATTACTGAGCATTTTATGGTTCATCCAGTAACTTTTGCCAAACTACAATGCCACATCAGCAGCCTTTCTAATAAAATGTCAGCTTTTAGCTATTTAATGAGTGAGGTGAGTGGCATATTTAAAAATACTCTCCAGTTTGTGAAAGAGCAAGAGTTTACCTTCATTAAAAAGCTCTTTTCATAACACACATTCAGAATCAACAGCATGAAATCTGAGTCGTATATCAGAAATTTATGTTGTGAGAAGGATATTTTTCTCCTAATTGGGATAAGCACAAACATGTATATTGATAGTACTTAGACAGAAAAAGGAGGGTTTTGGGTTTTTTTTTTTTAGAAAAGGGCCATTAATCTGTTAGATAAAACTGGGGACACTTGGCCTACTGGACAGAGCATTAACCCTCTATGAACCCAGCATTTTAAGAAGTACTGAGAACACAATCTTTTAATGAGGCTGATGCTCCAGCAGTCAAAGCCAGCAGTGTCACTGAGCAGCAGCTTTACTCCCTTCTAAGCTCCTTCCCCAACTTACACAGGCAAAAGGTGAAGCTACCTAGGGAACATTTTCATTTTGGGATATGAACAGCCAAACACCAAAAGGCCATTTATGGTCATATCAGATTCTCAGCAGTTCAGTGCACTGCCGCAGAAATGCTCTGTCAGGTACCGGCGACAGACAGGTATGGTGACACAGGTCACATCTAACAGCCTTTGGGGAGACCAGGAAAAGTAATGACATTGCTATGTAAAAGCACCAGTGAACTCCAAGGTAATTTTCCTCTGATCAGAGCATCACACAAAATATTTGCTAAGCATAAGGTATAAGAAATGATAAAATGGCATTTGAAGACCTCTAGATTACAGAGTATTCTGAACAATATATCTAGTAGCTAATTATCAGTTGTGCCACAGAATTCAAGTATGACATTCAGCAGACAACTCAAGTTTGCCATATCAACTCATAAGATCAGAACAACGGTCTGAATAGAGGCCAAAGCAGTTCTAGTAGAACAGAGAAGTAACGGTACAATAGCAAAAAGACCATCGAGTCCAACTACCTGAACACTTCAGGGCTAACCAAAAGTTAAAGCATGCCATTGAGAGCAATGCCTCTTGACCACTGACAGGCATGGGGTATCAATATCTGAGCAGGAAGCCTGCTCCAGTGTCTGAGCTCCTGTTCTCCAAACTAGACAAACCTAGTATCTTCAGCCTCTCCTTACGGGACACGTCTTCCAACCTTTTTATCAATTTTGTTTCCATTTGTTGGATGGGGAAATAAAAAAAAAAAGGAAAACAATAACAAAAGAGCAAATGACAGTTGCCCAAATACATGGGATACAGAAAACCTGCGCTTGAAATGTGGATGTGAAAGAGAAAGACTTGCTAATTTTCTTTTTAAACCTAAATTATGAGAAATTAGATTATTTGGATGGTCATATAACTCACCTTTTCAGATCTAAGAAATGCAAAATCAATGTAGAACAGATTTTGCCTCACATATTTAAAGTATGATACTGCTTTTTCTAGTATAGTTTCTTTAAAAGGCTACCTTTTTCTGATTGATTAGGCTTGCTGCTTTCTTTGCTTTTGAGGTGGCCACACGCGTGCCAGTATCTCAGTATGTAAGGAAGCGCTCTTAGACACGTTTTAAGCAGCTTAATATCAGCATTCTTCCATAACACTACAGTGTGCAAGACCTGTAACCAGGACACATGGAAGTTACTATGTTGGGAAATGAACAAAGATACAAGGACTTGAACGCAAGCTGAACAGAAACAAAACCTGTTACAAGCTGATACTTTTCATCCGTCACTACAGCTCTCAAAATTTAACCGCACACTCGGGCCTCATCGTACTAGTTTCAGCATATAAAGCCAGAGGTTTAAACAGCATCTACTCATGTAGAGTGTAAGTGAACTTCAACATGTCTCTTACATCAGCACAGAACTTCACCCACTGCGCTGAAAGTCTCCTTACATCATGAAAAAAATATCCCTTCCTTTCAGTACAGGCCAGAAGCACACTACCAACAGTGCTGCAACCCACTCCTTCAGTGGCTGTTCAGCAGCCAGCATGGATCAGCTAGCGAGATGAACTATGAGACCAATGGCAGACAAGTCCTATTTCCATGGAAATTCATCTCAGCAGCTAGCTGGCAACAAGTCTCAATTGAAGCTGACAAAACCTTAACGATCTTCCAGTCTGAAACTCTTCCTTGCTTCCTATTTAACTTATATCATTAAAAGGATTTCTGAAATTCTTGTTTTATTATCCAATTTATTTAACATGGCTACCAAAACACTGAAAAAATTTGGGACAGTATTCCAGCAAGAACTACAGATTACTACTTACTAGATGCATACAGATTATATTTGTCTTTCAAGAGAAGTTATGATGTCAGCACAAAGATTATTTCTAGAACTGATATATAAATAAACTCAATTAGTATCTAATAAAATGGCTATTAGAAATAAAAATCTCTTACTTTCGAGTATAACAATAACACTCATTTGACTTGATTACAGGCTTTTAAAGTATTCAGAAATGGTTGATTTTATAAACGGTAAAATAGCTGTAAGGTTGAGTAGAAAAATACACTGGAAGCATTTGCAGGATTCTCCCCTTGTGCGCTTATTTCCCCATTCTAGGAAAAGAAAAGTAGTTGAGTAACATGGATAGCTCTACAGCATAACAGAATGATACATTTCACTGCGTAGAGTATCAATAGTGCTAAGAAACTGATTGAAATAATGTAGCTCTAATAACCTGGTCAAGTATCCAGACCAACTGATCCTGAAGTCTGAGAATTTATTATTTATTTTTTAATCTTTTGCCTACACAAAGTATTCCACATCCTTTTCCTGTTCGCTCAGATCAGGAAACACAAATACTGATTTCACGGACAAATTCCTGTCAAAGTACAGGAATGACAATTGTTAATTAAACCTAGGGGGAAAGAAAACCATTTTCTCTCTAATTTTGCTTTACATCTGTTTAAAGTTCACGCTCAGTTTCTGAACTTAGAAACACTAAACTTTCAGACAAAAATTGAGCTCCTCAAACACCTCTCTCAAACAAGCCATTTGGTTCAGTCCTCTGAATATTTTTTCAGATTCTTTCCTGACCTTGCCAGAACTTTTTCCATAATCCCCCCAAATGGAGATACATATTTTAAATGTTTTGCACCTGAAGTTCCATCAACACACAGAGACTGAAAGTACTTTCCTGCTCCCATTCAGTAATTGAAATTCTCTCTCTATGATGCTCCCTGTCAGAGCAATGAATTAATACCTCACTTGGACTGTTCAACTACTTGTTTTTTTAAACATCTTATTGCTACCTAAGGAATAGCCCCCTCATCTTGCAGCCCCTCCTCCTGCCAGAACAACTCCTGAATCCCCTGTATAACTACTACTACTGAAATACATCGCTGTAAGAATTGTCAGAGTGTTTCAAAAAGAAGAGACGCTGAGCATTTCGGAGCTGTTTCTTGGGTTAATTTTGTTTTTAAGGTGTGGTAAGCAGATAGGAAAGCTTGTATCCACATACAAAGTATCAGTATGCACAGAAAAACAGTGCGGTGAAGCTCTTTTATTACAGGTATTTGCAAATTAGGTATGAAAATGTCAGTGTAAGAACATTTCAGAATTTTCCCAGGCACGATACACATATTTGCTAAGTTTCTTTTTCCTCTCTCAGGGAGAAGGTTCCTTGCCAGGTGGCTCAAATTCCAAGATCAGGAAACACAAACACGGCAGACACAGAAAGATAATACTCTGATCGTTTTAGAAGAGGTGGTGGCATCCATTTTAATGCACAATTCATACCAAAAACAAGACAAAGAAAACTGACTATCTAAATAGATAAAGGTGTGGATGCTGCTGTTTGCTTAGTACTTCTAAGCAGCTTCTACATTTCCCATGTTTATTGCTATTTTAATTATTAAAACCAGCAAGCTTTAATAGTATCTAGGTAGAAGTGAGCAATTCAAACCAACTTCAGGAAAACTACCTGACAGTTCATGTTACTTGGAGTAATATCTTCGAGGCAATAGTGCTAGAAGCATGTTTCTTACGCAGATATAGCCTTCTCACAACAGGGGACTGGAACAGCGTGGGATGTTCATTCTACTGTTAGGTCATGCAAACAGTTTCAACATTGAATGCTGTTACAATGCTTCAGTATAAAACAAATAAACAATGTAAAAACTGGAAAATTACCAGATTAGAAAAATTCCTCATATTTATTCCTTTTTTTTTTCTCTCCCCAAAAAATTTTAAAAAGGGAAGAATTTGTAGATCTGATACAGAGGTCAAATGGTACAGCACAAAACTTTCTTAACAGTATCTTAAAGCTAGTAAAAAAAAAATTAAATTAATGCATGTGCAGTACTTGAACAGGACCATTCAAGACAGAGTTCAAGGGCAACTTTCAAAAACTGCACTGAAGCAACTACTGGAGATTTGTATTTTCATTCTATCAGAGATACCCATGGGGAGGGAAGGAGAAAAGAACAGTTCTCTGCAGCGAAGGAACAAATATGGAGAGAGCAGGAAGGTGATAAGGAGGAGAGAGATAAGAGATGGTATTTTAAACCCAAGAGAACTACTGCCCCACTGAAATCTATGCATATAGCTCTGCACTACCAAAGATCTGTGAAGAGTGTTACTCCACTCGAGTCACACACATTACAGACAAGAGGACTATCACATAATGTACTGGTGTGTCAAGGTTCAGTTGCTTGATATCACATGTTCAGTAAACCTCAAGGCTGCAGAATACGGCAGGAATGAAAATTCACTGCAGCTTTTACCTTTAATGACAACTTGATTAGAAGCTATCTCAGAATGCTCTGAGAGGACCTCAAAACAGGTTACATAAAACACTAATGCACCAGTCACAGTGCTCGTGTGATTTGTCTGATTCTTAGGGAAGCAAGGAAATGCAGCCTTAACAGGTAACACGAAGGAAACAGCAATAAGCTTCATTTCTGAGATTTCTAACATGGCTGAAAAATGAGGGTTTAGTTATGAAACTACTCCAGGGAAATATAGCAAACAAGAATACATTATATAGCAAAAAAATTTACACAAAGAATGCAACAAACGACGTGATCCAAGAGCAACTGCTGATAAAAGTGAAATCAGTTTTTTCCTATCAGTACGGATCTCCTTCCTTCTTGCTTAAAGAAAAAAAGTCACTGTAAAACCATCTGCCTGCTATTTCTAACCTATGAAAATCCCTTTGTCTATAGGATGAGGTCAAATGAAGTCGTTGATTACTGTCAAATATTATCGTCTTTTATCAGGAACTAAAAAGCAGTAAGGCAAATATCAGTTAGTCGGACTAACAGTCAAGGTTAAACATTTTGGAACGCCTGTGGGAAGCATGAAGAAATGTGCTTAGCTAATAGGAATAATAGGACCTTGTGAGACTTGAAGAAGGGCAAGGATCACAGGATTCTTAGCTCATGCAAACCATGAATAATAAATCAAATGAATCACATCATTGACTTACAATTTTCCTCACGAAAAGGACTTTGCTACTTAGCGCATTCTACGAGAGAATCCCTGTCCCTCAAACTAATTTTCTTTTCTCTGTTCTTTCCTTTGTGTCTCCCTAGTACACAAGCTGCTACAAACATAGGCAAATGCCACAATTTTAACAGAAGTTCCTGGAAAGAGCAATATCTTGGCTTGACTGCATGAACATAGACCTTGGGCTTGAATGATTCACCTGTTTAAAACCGACAAGACAACTTTTTGCAAGGCAAGAACAAAGTCCTGCTAATTTATCTCAAGGTAAAGCTGAACTATTCCATCTGGAACAGAAGAATGAGGCTACCCACTCTGATGAAAGTCTGCATTGTTACAGAAAGCAGACGCCTCATATCTGAGGGCTGTGTCAGCACTTGGGCCACTAGTTCTCCATAATTACGGTCTTCAAATCCTGTCCAAATAGAACGCCTATCTCAATATACAAATCCATTCACTGAACTAATGCAAGCTTGTATAAAACCCTGCTTACCTTCTTTTCGTGGCTATGGATTACAGTAACTGTTACAAACACAAACAAGAAAATATTACAAAGGAAGAACAGAAGTAGAGAAAGCTAAAGGATGGCATTATACCACTCCAGACTCTTAAACTGAAGACATAAAAACAGGAAAACTGCTCGATTTCTGAAAGTTTCTCCTCATCAGCTTCCCCAGCTAATTAGCACCGCGCAGCATGCTCATCTTCTTCAGCAGCTACTCCTGATGTTCAATGCCAAGTGGCTGCAGCAGTATCGCTCTGGTTCCAAACCAGGATAAGCAAGTGAGTTCTGCTGGCACTTGGGAATAATGTGACATAAATGAACCCTATGAATAAATAAGCCATATCAGAACCTGGATATATTTTTTTTCCCCACCATCTGTTTAATAGACTAGGTATACACTAAATCAGACAACGAAAGCGATGTTTGCCACTATATCTCCATTGTGACCCACCACTCTAATGAACTAATTCTCCCATTCTCTCATGGGACACATTAAGGCAATCGTATTCAGAATTCAACCTGCTCAAAATACAAACACTGCATTTACAAAAGTCTCCAAAATACCTACCACACAGTAATAATTGAATTACTCTGCCAGTGCAGGGCACTTAACAGCAACAACCCCTAGAGTTTTATTAAAATTTGAAAGTCAACACGAGGAGTCAAAAAGTTATCTTACAGGGCAGCAAAATTGTTAGATGACAGCACAATACAATGCCAGAAACATAACCTTGCAATTTTTTTAAGTCAGATAGAAATTAGTTGGGCTACTAAGATTCTGCATGTTGACTCAAGTACAGAAGTTGATGGTATAAAGCTTTGTAGTTGTTTGTTAGTTGGTTTTTTGTTGCTGTTGTTTAAATCAAGGGAAAGGATTTTGGTTGAAAGATGACTTAGGACTGGACAACAGCTGTCTTTTTTCTAAATCATTTTAGGAATCTAGAGCACTTCAATATTTTGCCAGATTCTACCTCATGAAGCAGATTAAGGAATTTAGATGATCTGCACTCCGGGTTGCTGGCTGTTTCCCAAGTTTTAGGCAGTTTAGTTTCTGGAGTTTAAACAACCTGATCTTCTTATATTCGCTATTCAGCCACTTTGTCTTTCAGCATCTTCCCAGTCCAGGCTGTACAAGCTGGCTTCCTCCTAGTCAGCAAGATGGATTAACCACTCAGGAAAGGGAAGCATGTATTATTTAATCCCTACTCACTCATACAAAATAAATTCACATTCTGTCTAACAGAAAGAGAAAACAATCTGTATACCTTAAAAAGAGTACTAAACATAGTTTTCACTAAACATAATGCTTCACTTTAAACTATTCCCTATATTCTCTCCAACAGGTACAGACTAGGAGGTTGTATGGCAAGTTACCTTATATGTAATGAAAACACGAAAAAAACCCAACAATCCATGAAGGATTTTTTCCTGCCCTTAGGTTTGGCACAGCCACCAGTAACTATGTGAACTGTGGGTCTTGCAGTAAGCAGAATTTCTCATGAACAACAGTCATTACACACAGAGGAAGGAAGAAAAAGGTACATCACCCATTCAGACTAAAACGGGTTCAGTGTCCCCAGGCAATACGGTTTCAATAATAAACAACAAGAACCAACTAGTTCCTCCTCCTTGTAAAAATGCTTTTCAGCCCTTCATGAAATGGTAAAAGTATTTAGAAAGAACTGAGACTATCTGATTGAACTGGGAGTGAAGATATAACTCTAACATGCAAACAACCTCAAACACTGTCCTCCTGAGGACAAAGATTAACAGGCACAGTAAGTGACACTCCCTCCACCTTCTCCACATTTTCTACACGAGGCTGTTTGCTGAGATAAAGCACTTGAATTGTACTAAGTCAAAATTTACTCCTGTATTTAGGGATATGAGTCATGCTGTTGAAAAGGCTATCATAGTATTTCACGGGGAGAAGCGACAGAGCTTGTCAGGCACATAGGAGTGTAAATTCAAATAACGCAAATCTCAAATGCAAGCTTTCATTTGAAGAGTATTCTATTCCTGCTGCGGCTATCAAGAGACATTGGCATATCAAGACCTCACAAGAACGAATTCTCTGAAGTTTACTGATCACAGTGCCAGAAAGAGAAATCTGTGCTCAGACGGTGAGATCCGTGTTACACCACATCTGGAAAAGATGGAACCTACACTCCCAACGTTAACATTTAAGAAAGACTCGACCAAGACTTAGCTTCTGAAAACAGGGGGACATTTACCTTCCCCTGCACGTACTGAAAAGTAAGTTTGCCTTGGGGAAATGCTAGAACTCAGGGGAGACGACAGCGCGGGCTCCCAAAGCTGCCGTTTGTGGGGCTCAGCGCACAGAACGCCCCGGGCCCACCGCGCCCTTCGCACGGGGCCACGTCCCTGCGATCCCAGCGCACAGCGCTGATGCGCGAACCTGGAAGCAGAGCATCGTTACATCCCCCCTCTCCGCCAACCTTTGGCCAAACGCCGCGAGCCGCGGCACAGCGAAGTTGGCAGGCAGGTGACAGCTTTCAGGAAACCTTTTTCTCCCCTTCTCTTCCTAGAGACTTACAGAACCCCGCCGGCAACGGGGACGTTCCGGCACCCGCCCGCTCTCAGCCGACAGCCCGGCCCCGGCGGTGCCCGAGAAGGTCGTTACGCAAGGTGACGGGGGCGGCCGGGCCGCAAGGCCGAGCCCCGCCGCGCCTCCCGCCGCTCTCCCGGCCGGGCCGCCCA